>NC_091122.1:56124975-56139975 GCF_040183065.1 Periplaneta americana
TATCTATCTATCTATCTATCTATCTATCTATCTATCTATCTATCTATCTATCTATCTATCTATCTATCTATCTATCTATCTATCTACCTACCTACCTACCTACCTTCTATCTATCTATCTATCTATCTATCTATCTATCTATCTATCTATCTATCTATCTATCTATCTATCTATCTATCTATCTATCTATCTATCTATCTATCTATCTATCTATCTATCTATCTATCTATCTATCTATCTATCTATCTATCTATCTATCTATCTATCTATCTATCTATTCTATTCTGTCTATTCTACTCTTCCTATCTATTTTATACTAACTATCCTATCGCATCTATCTACTCTATTCCTTTCTATCTATTCTATTCTGTCTATTCTATACAATAAATCTATTCTATTATATGTATTCTATTATATCTATCTGTTCTAATCTATCTATTCTATTCTATCTATATATTCTATTCCATTCTATCTACTATATTCTATCTACCTATTCTAAGCTATGTATTATATCCTATCTGTCTATTTTAACTATTTATTCCGTTTTGTCATATATATTCTATCCATTGTTTTCTATACTATTCTATCTCTCCCAATCTATGCTATTCTATTATATTTAACGTATTCTATTCTAATTATACTATCTTTCCTATTCTACACTATTTATTTCTATCTGTACTATTCTATTCTTTCTATTCTCTTCTACCTATCCTATTCTATTCTATTTTATTCTATTTACCCTATTCTACTCTATCTATCTATCTATCTATCTATCTATCTATCTATCTATCTATCTATCTATCTATCTATCTATCTATCTATAACTATCCATTCCATCTATTCTATTCTATCTATTGCATCTATTCTATTATATTCCATTTATTCTACTTCATCTATTCCAATCTATCTATTATATAATTCTATTCTATTATCTATTCTCTCCTAATCTAGTCTATATATTCTATTCAATTTATCCTGTTCTTTTCTGTCTATTCTATTCCATCTCACTTATTATTTTCAATCTATGTTATTCTATCTATTCAATACTGTCTATCCTATTCTATTCGTCTATTCTATTCTATCTATATATTCTATCTATTCTATTCTAACTATCTACTCTAGTCTATCTATCCCAATTCATCTATTCCATGCTATCTATCTATTCTATTTATCTATTCTATTGAATCTATTCTATTTTATCTCTCTATTCTATTTTGTCCATTGTATTCTATCTGTTCCATTCTATCCTTTCTATTCTATCTATCTATTCCATTTTATCTGTTCTATTATATGCATCTATTATAATCTATTCTCTCTATAATATTCTATCTGTCTATAACAGTCTATAAGTGTATTCTATTTTATCTATCTATTCTATTCTAACTATTCAATTCTATCTATTCTATTCCATATATTCTATTCTATTCTATTCTATCTAACCTGTCCTATTTATCCTATGCTGTATATGCTATACTACCTATCTATTATCCTACCTATTCTATCCTATCGTTCCTACATATCCTATCTATCTATCTATCTATCTATCTATCTATCTATCTATCTATCTATCTATCTATCTATCTATCTATCTATCTATCTATCTATCTATCTATCTATCTATCTATCTATCTATCTATCTATCTATCTATCTATCTATCTATCTATCTATCTATCTATCTATTCTGTCTATCTATTCTATCTAACTATTCAGTTCTATACATTCTATCCTATATATCTATTCTGTTCTAGCTATCTATTCTATTCTATCTTTTCTATTCTATATTCTTCTATTTTACGTATCAATTATATCTATCTATTCTATTCTATCTATTCTATTCCATCTAGCTCTTCTGTTATATCTATTCTATTCCATCTAGTCTATTCCATGTACTCTATTCCATCTATTCTATTCATATATTCTATTCTGTTAATGCTATTCTATCCATTCTTATATATATAATCTATCCATTCCACTCTATTCTATTTAATCTATTCTATTCTGTCCATTTTATTCTATTCTATCCTATACTATTCTATCTCTTCCAATGTATGCTATTCTATCTATTATATCTATCCTATTCTATTCAATTTATTCTATCTTTCCAAATCTATTCTATCTATTCAATTCTATCTATCCTATTCTATTATTTCTATTCTCTTCTAGCCTATTGTATTCTATCTATTCTATTCTAATTATACTATTCTATTCCATCTAATTTATTCTATCTATCTATCTATCTATCTATCTATCTATCTATCTATCTATCTATCTATCTATCTATCTATCTATCTATCTATCTATCTATCTATCTATCTATCTATCTATCTATCTATCTATCTATCTATCTATCTATCTACCTATTCTATTCTATCTATTATATTCTATCCATTGTATTTCATCAATCTATTCTAATCTTTTTATGATATTCATTCTATTCTATGCTATTCCATTCTATCTATGCTATTCTATATATCCTATTCCATTTTATCTATCTATCTATCTATCTATCTATCTATCTATCTATCTATCTATCTATCTATCTATCTATCTATCTATCTATCTATCTATCTATCTATCTATCTATCTATCTATCTATCTATCTATCTATCTATCTATCTATCTATCTATCTATCTATCTATCTATCTATCTATCTATCTATCTATCTATTCCATTTTGTCTGTTTATTCTATCTACTATATCTAACTATTCTATTCCATATATTCTATTCTATTTATTTTTTCTATCCATTGTATTCCATCAATCTGTTCTATTATATTTATGATATTCTTAGTATTCTATGCTATTCCATTCTATCTAAGCTAAACTATCTAACTTATTCCATTTTATCTATCTATTTATCTATCTATCTATCTATCTATCTATCTATCTATCTATCTATCTATCTATCTATCTATCTATCTATCTATCTATCTATCTATCTATCTATCTATCTATCTATCTATCTATCTATCTATCTACCTACGTACCTACCTACCTACGTACCTATCTATCTATCTATCTATCTATCTATCTATCTATCTATCTATCTATCTATCTATCTATCTATCTATCTATCTATCTAACTATCGATTCTATTTATTCTATTCTATCTATTACATTCTGCCTATTTATTCTATCTAACTATTCAATTCCATATATTCTATTCTATCTATCTATTCTATTCTATCCATTGTATTCCAACAATGTATTCTATTTTATTTATTATATTATTTCTATTCTAAGCTAGTCCATTCTAAAAGGCCTGTCTAAAAAGTATCCGACCTTAAATTTTCCCGCTCAAAGTAGTGATTCTAAGGCGGCGCTACTGTGCATGGTGGAAGGAGGAACCGTAATGCGCATGCTTGAATTATTTCACCGCATTCGCTTGTGCCAGTCACTGGCTGGTGGTCGCCAAGTAAGGTGCTGTTCTAAGAGTTTGTCGGATTTAGTTTTCTCGCAAGATGACTGATCGAATTGAGCAAAGATACTGCATCAAATTTTGTCAAAAGCTTGGTGATTCTCGAAGTCAAACAATTCGCAAGATTCAGCAGTTGTTTGTGGAAGATGCGATGGGTGTAACACAAATTAAGGAGTGGTTCAACCGATTCAAAGATGGCCGCACATCAGCGGAGAGTGAGCAGCGTTGTGGCAGGTCCCAAACTGCTTGGAGTGCAGCTTTTGTTGAGAGGGTGCGAAATTTGGTGATGGCAGATCGTCGTTTGACCGTGCGGGAGATTGCCGAAGAGGTTGGAGTGAGTAAAGATTCTGCACATGCAATTTTGCATGATGATTTGAACATGAACCGAGTGGCTGCGAAATTCGTGCCCAATTTGTTGTCCCCGGAACAAAAAGACCTCCGTCGTGACGTTGCACAGGACCTTCTGGACACCACCAATACCGATCCTGGGTTTCTGAACACCGTGATAACTAGAGATGAGTCATGGGTGTACGGGTACGACTCAGAAATAAAAAGACAGTCGTCGCAATGGAAGCATCCCGAGTCTCCAAGGCCGAGGAAAGCGCGGCAGGTGCGAAGCAAAATCAAGGTGATGCTGACTGTTTTCTTTGATGTCCGTGGAATTGAACATCACGAATACGCACCGGAAGGACGAACGGTGACAAAGGAGTACTATCACGATGTTCTCCGGCAACTCCGTGATGCAGTTCGGCGCAAAAGACCAGACATGTGGACGGCGAACAACTGGCACTTGCATCACGACAACGCCCCCGCACATTCATCCCAATTGATCCACACTTTCTTGGCCAAACATGGAATTACAACCATTCGTCAACCTCCCTACTCTCCAGACCTGGATCCTTGCGACTTCTGGTTGTTTCCAAAATTGAAGACACCACTGAAAGGATTCCATTTTGAGAGTAGAGATGAGATAATGCGGAACGCGACGACGGAGCTGAACACCATTCCAAAAGAAGACTTCCAGAGGTGTTTCCGGCAGTGGAAAGTTCGGTGGGCTAAGTGTGTGCAAGCACAAGGGGCCTACTTTGAAGGGGATTAGGGTCCCAACCCCGTCAGGTATTTGAAATATTTTTTCTGGCTAAAGGTCGGATACTTTTTAGACAGGTCTCCTATGCTTTTCTATTTATCCTAATTTATTTTATCTATCTATCTATCTATCTATCTATCTATCTATCTATCTATCTATCTATCTATCTATCTATCTATCTATCTATCTATCTATCTATCTATCTATCTATCTATCTATCTATCTATCTATCTACCTACCTACCTACCTACCTACCTACCTACCTACCTACCTACCTACCTACCTACCTACCTATCTATCTATCTATCTATCTATCTATCTATCTATCTATCTATCTATCTATCTATCTATTTCATCTATTCTATCTATCTATTCTATATATTCTATGCTATCTATTTATTCTCATCTTTCTATTCTTTCTATCTATCTATTCTATCTATTCTATTCTATCTATGCTACTCTTCCCAACAATTTTATACTATCTATCCTATCGTATCTATTCTATCTATTCTTTTCTATCTATTCTATTCCTGGCTATTCTATTCAATAAATCTATTCTATTCTGTCTATTCTATTCTATCTATCTGTTCTAATCTACCTGTTATATTCCATCTATATATTCTATTCCATTATATCTTATATTCTATCTACCTATTCTGTGCTATCTATTCTATTCTATATATTCTATCTATTCCGTTCTATCATTTCTATTCTATCTGTTGAATTCTGTTATATTCTATTCTATCCTATACTATTCTATCTCATCCAATCTATGTTATTCTATCTATTAAACTATCCTATTCTATTCTATCTATACTATCTTTCCTATTCTACACTATCTATTCAATTCTATCTATCCTATTCTATTCTTTCTATTCTCTTCTATCAATCCTTTTCTATTCTATCTATTATATTCTACCTATCCTATTCTATTCTATTTTAATCTATTTATCCTATTCAAATCTATCTATCTATCTATCTATCTATCTATCTATCTATCTATCTATCTATCTATCTATCTATCTATCTATCTATCTATCTACCTATCTACGTACCTACCTACCTACCTATCTATATATATATATCTATCTATCTATCTATCTATCTATCTATCTATCTATCTATCTATCTATCTATCTATCTATCTATTCTACTCTTCCTATGTATTTTATACTATCTATCTATTCTATCGTATATATCTACTCTATCTATTCCTTTCTATCTATTCTATTCTGTCTATTCTATTCACTAAATCTATTCAATTATATGTATTCTATTCTATCTGTTCTAATCTATCTATTCTATTCTATCTATATATTCTATTCCGTTATATCTATTATATGCTATCTACCTATTCTATGCTATGTATTATATTCTATCTGTCTATTCTAACTATTCCGTTTTGTAATATCTATTCTATCCATTGTTTTCTATACTATTCTATCACTCCCAATGTATGCTATTCTATTATATCTAACCTATTCTATTCTAATTATACTATCTTTCCTATTCTCCTCTATTCATTTCTATCTGTACTATTCTATTGTTTCTATTCTCTTCTTTCTATTCTCTTCTACCTATCCTATTATATTCTATTTTATTCTATTTACCCTATTCTACTCTATCTATCTATCTATCTATCTATCTATCTATCTATCTATCTATCTATCTATCTATCTATCTATCTATCTATCTATCTATCTATCTATCTATCTATTCTACTCTATCTATTCCATTCTGTTTATCTATTCTATCTAACTATTCTGTTCTATACATTCTATCCTATCTATATATTCTTTTCTAGCTATCTATTCTATTCTATGTATTCTATCTTTTCTATTCTATATTCTTCAATTCTACCTATCAATTATATCTATCTATTCTATTCCATCTATTCTATTCCATCTATCTCTTCTGTTATATCTATTCTATTCCATCTAGTCTATTCCATGTACTCTATTCAATCTATTCTATTCATATATTCTATTCTGTTACTGCTATTCTATCTATTCTTATATATGTAATCTATCCATTCCACTCTATTCTATTTAATCTATTGTATTGTGTCCATTTTATTCTATTCTATCTCTTCCAATGTATGCTATTCTATCTATTATATCTATCCTATTCTATTCTATTTATTCTATCTTTCCTAATCTATTCTATCTATTCAATTCTATCTATCCTATTCTATTATTTCTATTCTCTTCTAGCCTATTGTATTCTATCTATTCTATTCTAATTATACTGTTCTATTCCATCTACTTTATTCTATCCATCCATTATCTATCTATCTATCTATCTATCTATCTATCTATCTATCTATCTATCTATCTATCTATCTATCTATCTATCTATCTATCTATCTATCTATCTATCTATCTATCTATCTATCTATCTATCTATCTATCTATCCATCCATTCCAATCTATCTATAACATTCTATCTATTCTATCTATCTATTCTATCTTTCTATTCCCTTCAATTTTATCTATCTATCTATCTATCTATCTATCTATCTATCTATCTATCTATCTATCTCTATCTATCTATCTATCTATCTATCTATCTATCTATCTATCTATCTATCTATCTATCTATCTATCTATCTATCTATCTATCTATCTATCCATTGATGTACTCTATCGATCTAGCAACTTTATCTATACATTTATCCATTTAATCTAACCATCTATTCATCTAATCTCTCCATCTAATTTAACCATCTAACCAATCTATTCATCTATCCAATTTATATAACTATTAAACATTCCATCTATCGAATCTATCCATCTGTCTAATATATCCATCTATCGATCTGCCCATCTGTCTAGCTATATATACATCCAATCTATCCATCTATTCTATTCATCTACCCATCTAACCAATCTATCCATCTTTCCAATCTATCCATCTTTACAATCTACAAAATCTATCTAATCTATCTATCTATACTATCCATCTAACCAATCTATCCATCCGTCCAATCTATCCATCTAATCTATCCAACTAATCTACCAATCTGTAATATCTATATATCTAATCTATCACTTTTTCTGATAAATCTATCTATCTATCTATCTATCTATCTATCTATCTATCTATCTATCTATCTATCTATCTATCTATCTATCTATCTATCTATCTATCTATCTATCTATCTATCTATCTATCTATCTATCTATCTATCTATCTATCTACCTACTTACCTACCTACCTACCTACCTACCTACCTATCTATCTATCTACCTATCTATCTATCTATCTATCTATCTATCTATCTATCTATCTATCTATCTATCTATCTATCTATCTATCTATCTATCTATCTATCTATCTATCTATCTATCTATCTATCTATCTATCTACCTATCTATCTATCTATCTATTTTAATCTATCTATCTATTTCATTCTATCAATTCTATTTCATCTCTCTATTCCATTATATGTATTCTATCTATTCTATTCTATCTATTGTATTCTATCTATTTCTTCTATGCTATCTATTCTATTACATCTATTCCATTCCATTTACTCTATTCCATATATTCGATTCTGTCTATGCTATTCTATCTGTTCTATTCTATTCTATCTATTTTATTCCATTCCATCTATTCTATCCAGTCCATTTTATTCTATTATTTCTATTCTATCTATTCTATTCTATCTTATTCTATTCTATCTCTTCTAATCTATCCTATTCTAAGTATTCTATCTCCCCTATTCTATTCTATCTATTCTAATCTAACGTATTCTATTCTATCTATCCTATTCTATCTGTCCTATTCTATTCTATTAATCCTATTTTATCTATCTATCTATCTATCTATCTACGTTATTCCATCTATTTATTCTATTCCATCTATTTTAATCCGTCTATTTTATTCTATACCATTTATTCTACTTCATCTATTCCAATCTATTTATTCCATTCTATATATTATATTCCATTCTATAATAATCGATTCTGTCTATTCTATCCTTTTCTATTCTATATATTCTATTTGATCTGTCCTATTCTATTCTCTCTAACTTATTCTATTTTATCTATGTTATTCTATATTCTATTCTGTCTATTCTATTCTATCCCATTCTATTCTATCTATTTTATTCTATCAATCCTATTGTATTCAATTTATCTATTCCAATCTATCTATCTAATCTATTATATCTATTCTATTCTAACTATCTATTCTATTCTATCTATTCTATACTATATTTTTCTATTCTATTTATCTATTCTATTCTGTCTATTCTATTTTATCTATATATTCTATTCTGTCTATTCTACTCGAACTATCTCTTCTATTCAATAAATTCTTTTTTTTCTATGTATTAAATTTTATCTGTTCTATTCTATTCATCTATTCTAAACTAATCTATCTATTCTATTCTATCTGCCTATTCTATTCTATCCATACTATTATATCTATACTCTTCTATTCTATTCTATTCTATTCTACTCTATTCAATTATATTAATTCCATTCTATCTATCCTATCTATTCTTTTCTATTCAATTCTAGTTATCCTATCCTATCTATACTATGCTATCTATCCTATTCTATCTATTCATTCTACCTAATCTATCCTATCTGTCCTACATATTATTCTATCTATCTATCTATCTATCTATCTATCTATCTATCTATCTATCTATCTATCTATCTATCTATCTATCTATCTACCTACCTACCTACCTACCTACCTATCTATCTATCTATCTATCTATCTATCTATCTATCTATCTAGCTATCTATCTATCTGTCTATCGATTCTATCTGTTCTAATCTATCTATCTATTCCATTCTATCAACTCTATTTTATCTCTCTATTCTATTTTATCTATTCTATTCTCTCTATTCTATTCTATCTATTGTATTATATCTATCTATTTCTTCTATGCTATCTAGTCTATTACGTCTATTCCATTCCATTTACTCTATTCCATATATTCGATTCTGTCTATGCTATTCTATCTGTTCTATTCTACGCTATCTATTTTATTCTGTTCCATATATTCCATCCTGTCCATTTTATTCTATTTTTCCTATTTTATCTATTGTATTCTATCCTATTCTATTCTATCTCTTCTAATCTATCCTATTCTAAGTATTCTATCTCCCCTATTCTATTCTATTTTTCCTATTCTATTCTATGCTATTCTATATATCCTATTCTATTCTATCTATTCTAATCTAACGTATTCTATTCTATCTATCCTATTCTATCTGTCCTATTCTATTATATTAATCCTATTCTATCTATCTATCTATCTATCTATCTATCTATCTATCTATCTATCTATCTATCTATCTATCTATCTATCTGTCTGTCTGTCTGTCTGTCTACTATCTATCTATCTACGTTATTCCGTCTACTTATTCTATTCCATCTGTTCTAATCCATCTATTTTATTTTATTCTATTTATTCTGTTTCATCTATTCCAATCTATTTATTCCATTCTATCTATTATATTCCATTCTATAATAATCTATTCTGTCTATTCTATCCTATTCTATTGTATATATTCTATTCGATCTGTTCTATTCTATTCTATATAACTTATTCTATTTTATCTATGTTATTCTATATATTATTTCTCTCTATTCTATTCTATCCCATTCTTTTCTATCTATTCTATTTTATCAATCCTATTGTATTCAATTTATCTATTCTAATCTATCTACGGTCTTACTAATAAAAACTCTATATACACACGTTTAACTGTCTTATACTTATACAATAAGTAGCTCGTTTATACGTCGTGTGTAAATTCCTTACTAATAATCACTACATACGTCGTGTATAACAGTACAACCATGGTGGAAACATAGTAAAGGTGTGGGACTGCGCATGCTGTTGCGATAGCGGCTGAGGCGTGTGACGTCATCTTTACTGCAGACAGCGATCGCAGCTCATTGTGTTGAGTACATTTTCTTTAATAAACCTAACTAGACATTAATTACAATACATAATTTGAACTGATTGTTGCCAATGTTATTCATATTCTTTTCATTGTGCGTTTAAGTTCATGTACTCTTTAAAGAGTTATGAATAAAATTTAAAAAACATATAAAAAATTAACAGCAATAGCTTAAAAATCGGTCCCTCAAATCTGCCGTCCTAGGCAGCTGCTTAGTCTGCCGAGGCCTAAATACGCCCCTGATTGCATGTAGGCTACTGTGTATACCTATTAACTTTCTTTCACTTCAGCGCAACAGGAGCATCCAGCACTAATGTAACAATGGAAAATCGCGGAGCCACTGAGTCTACTGTCACATAGGAATGCCGAATACTAATACAAAGAATTCAAGAATTAGAAGAGAAGAATTGCTCTCTAGAAACGAGGATTAAGGAATTGACAGCTGCCAACAGGAAACATGAAGAAGACAAAAGAAAATTACATGAGGATGTAATTTCATTGAAAAACATTAGACAAACAGAAGTTAAATCTAAAGTGGCTGAAATTTTGACACCATTTTTCACTATTGGGCAAATTGATGCTCTTTTGAATAAAAAGCATAGGGTGAAATGGTCTGTAGAAGATTACGGTACTGCAATAACACTTCGAAACCTAAGTCTAAAAACATACCGATACTTAAGAATAAAATTAAATTACCCGTTATCTGATTTGTCAACTCTGAGAAAATGGGCAGTAAAACAATTATCGCTTGAGGAAGGGGTACTTCATGATGTCTTAAAATTAATGAAGGCGAGAGCTACAAATATGTCGGAGTTAGATCGTGTAACAGTATTAGCATTTGATGAAATGTATTTAAATGAGGAGGTTTCTTTTGACAGTAGGGAAGAACAAATAATTGGACCTCATAAAGCAGTGCAGGTTGTTTTTGCACGTGGTTTGTTTGCAAGGTGGAAGCAGCCCGTATACTATAAATATGATCAGACAATGACAAAAGAAATCTTAACAGACATAATTTGCCAGTTAGAAGGCAGTGGTTTTCAAGTTGTGGCCACAGTTAGCGATTTAGGTGGAAGTAACAGAAAATTGTGGCGTGATTTGAAAATTTCTACCAAACTAAATTGTAGTTTTCCTAATCCAAATGATTGAACCCGAGAAATATTTGATGAAAGAGTGATGGAACGGAGAAAAATTCTCTCCGGCGCCGGGATTTGAATCCGGGTTTTCAGCTCTACGTGCTGATGCTTTATCCACTAAGCCACGCCGGATACAATCCCGACGCCGTTTAGAATCGTCTCAGATTAAGCTCCATCTCTCGGGTTCCCTCTGGTGGCCGCCCTCTGCACTACGTCATAGGTGTCCATGAACGCAGGACCGAAGTCCATACATGTGTTGAGGTGCACTCAGATGAGTGACTAATTGGCCGGGATCCGACGGTATGGGCGCCGTCTTAAATCACAAAGTGATTTATTACGCATATTATATATATTTTGATGTACCGAAGTACATATGATATTTCCATGCAGATATTCTGCGTCATTACATGATGAAAGAGTGATGGAACGGAGAAAAATTCTCTCCGGCGCCGGGATTTGAACCCGGGTTTTCAGCTCTACGTGCTGATGCTTTATCCACTAAGCCACGCCGGATACAATCCCGACGCCGTTTAGAATCGTCTCAGATTAAGCTCCATCTCTCGGGTTCCCTCTGGTGGCCGCCCTCTGCACTACGTCATAGGTGTCCATGAACGCAGGACCGAAGTCCATACATGTGTTGAGGTGCACTCAGATGAGTGACTAATTGGCCGGGATCCGACGGTATGGGCGCCGTCTTAAATCACAAAGTGATTTATTACGCATATCATATATATTTTGATGTACCGAAGTACATATGATATTTCCATGCAGATATTCTGCGTCATTACGTGATGAAAGAGTGATGGAACGGAGAAAAATTCTCTCCGGCGCCGGGATTTGAACCCGGGTTTTCAGCTCTACGTGCTGATGCTTTATCCACTAAGCCACGCCGTTCCATCACTCTTTCATCATGTAATGACGCAGAATATCTGCATGGAAATATCATATGTACTTCGGTACATCAAAATATATAAAAAATATATACGAGAAATATTTGTTTTTTCAGACGCTCCACATTTATTGAAATTACACAGCATTCACTTTCTAGATCATGGTTTCAACTTGAACGGATTGAACATTTCATCAGAACCAATTCATGAACTTTTACGTGCATCCTCGTCCTCTGATACAAAATTAGCTTACAAGTTAACTCCGTTACACTTAAGTGTCCGTGGTACCCAAAGACAAAAAGTTAGTTTGGCAGCACAATTATTTTCCAACATAGTTGCAAAGGCTTTGAAATGGTGTGGTGAAAACGAGCTGTTGAGATCAAATGAATGGAAAGAAACTTCAAAGGCAATAAAATTAACTAATGATTGGTTTGATTTATTTAATACCGTTTCTAAATTCGGTACCCACCGTGGGCTGCATAGTTACGGAATAAACCTTAAAGATCAGAATATTATACTCTCAGAAATGAATGACGTCATGACTACAGTTAAAGTAAGAGAAGCAAACAGGAAATTACCTTATCAGGAGGGGATTATAATAAATAATAAATCATTAACATTGTTGTATGAGGCAATGAGGTACAAGTACAAAATTGAATACATCATTACAAGAAAACTTAACCAAGATCTGGTAGAAAACTTTTTTTCGGAAATTAGAAGCATGGGTAGAACAAACGATCATCCCTCTGCTTTAGATTTTAAACATAGACTGAAGTGGTACATACTAGGTCGAAATCCATTATCTCAGTTTTGTGAGAACAAAAACACCTCCGATTTGCTTTCGGAAGAAGAGGCATTAATAGTGGGTCCTAGTACAAGCCAATCAGAAGTCAATGATAATCTGCAGAAAGAACTATGTGCAACGGCAGAATTTCTTAAAGGCATTCTGAAACCGGTTAAATTTACCAACGATCGAGATCCTGAAGAAAATATAGCCCTCCCAGAAAAAATATATGAAATCTCTGCAAGACAGCGGATATCCCAGGAAGGATTAAAATATACTGCAGGATATGCTGCATCAAAACATATGGAGCAATACCCGAATCTTGGAATTCCCACAAAATTGTCAACTTCTGCTAATCAAAAAGACTGGATTACTACAGTGTCCCGTGGAAACTTAATTCTCCCTTCTAAGGATCTACAATTGGTTGCCATGCTTATTGAAGTATATTCTCAGATGTGCACGGAGATTCTGTTTCTCATGAGAAATTTATAATAAAAATGACTGTAAATTTGGTTAATTCTGCCATGAAAAACGAAGCAGAAATCAGTTCTCCTCTTCCGCCAGAAGTAATTACGACATTGGTTAGAACAAGAACATTTATTAGAATTAAAGAAATTAATAAAATAATAAAAATGTCTGGAATTTCAAAGAGAAATATTATAAAGAAAATGAAAAAGATTGCATAAGAATAAGTATTTACTTAACAGAGTGGGATTTATAATGGTGAAATTATATTATGTCGTGTGTGGAATAATAAGGTAAATAATGTAGTAGACTATATTATGTCTCCAATAGCCTGAATATATAAAGATATTTGTTTACTATAATGACAAATTATTCCAAGAAATTCATATACATATGTTAATGAAGGTTTCAAAAGTATTTGAATTCATATACAAAATAATGTACGTTATAAATAACTGTATAGATCTAAGTATGTATATATTTATTACACATTGTATTGTAATTATTATAAATCCACGTGTATATTACAGAAGGCAATATTATTAATGACACACTGCCATATCACATTGTTTCTTGAAACTTGAGTTTAATATGTAATAGATCATAATTTTATTACGTTATCATTTCAAGGTGGTTCCTATTGTACTTGAATTCATGTGTAATATAATTTGTGTGATATATGGGCCTAATTTTGTGCATATTTGTAGCATAATGTATTATAATTATTATAAAAGTACGTGTATATTACAGAAGGCAATTATTAACGTTGCACTACCATATTACATTATTTCTTGACTCTTGAATTTAATTTATTGTTCACTATTTTATAATGTTATCACTTCAAGATAGACCCTATTATAGCCTATACTGTCAATATTTACTGAATACACAAACCATGAGTTTTATTTATTCATTTAAATCTATGGACGCAGATCTAACCATCAACAATCTGTTATGTTGACTGTGTCATTCGAGTGCGGCCTGCAGTAAAGGTGACGTCATGCGCAGACTGAACGAAAACACGCACAGCTTGTCCCACAACTCTACTATGTTTCCACCATGAGTACAACTATTACACAGCTACGTCATAGTTTCGTCATTACTTCGTTACGAAAAGTAATAGAATATCTGAGGTTCTCTATTGCATCCGGTAGAGCGCTCTAGTGTTGCATGTTAAGTATCGATAGTACAACTGGCTCTAATCGATTACCACACTACATTTTGGTCAGAGAGTACAAGCTACAGCAATATTATTCTAATAATTCTATGATCTTTTGTTCGTTCTTCTTTGGTT
>NC_091122.1:56167475-56169975 GCF_040183065.1 Periplaneta americana
ATGCTATTCTATCTATTATATCTATCCTATTCTATTCTACCTATTCTATCTTTCGTATTCTATTCTATCTATTCAATTCTATCCTATTCTATTCTATTCTCTTCTAGCCTATTATATTCTATCTATTCTATTCTACATATCCTATTCTATTTTATCTATTTTATTGTAGTTATCCTATTCTACTCTAATCTATCTATCTATCTATCTATCTATCTATCTATCTATCTATCTATCTATCTATCTATCTATCTATCTATCTATCTATCTATCTATCTATCTATCTATCTATCTATCTATCTATCTATCTATCTATCTATCTATCTATCTATCTATTTATCTATCTATCTATCTATCTATCAATCTATCTATCTAAACGATCCATCTATTTCATCTATTCTAGCTTAGCTATCTATTCCATCTATTCTATGCTGTGTATTTATTTTGATCTATTTATTCTTTCTATCTATCTATTCTATTGTATCTATGCTACTCTTTCTATCTATTTTATACTATATCCATTCTATCGTATCTATCTATTCATTCTATTCTCTTCTACCTATCCTATTATATTCTATTTTATTCTATTTACCCTATTCTACTCTATCTATCTATCTATCTATCTATCTATCTATCTATCTATCTATCTATCTATGTATCTATCTATCTACCTATCTATTCCATTTTGTCTTCTTTATTCTAACTACTATATCTAACTATTCTATTCCATATGTTCTATTCTATCTATTCTTTTCTATCCATTGTATTCCATCAATCTCTTCTATTATATTTATGATATACTTACCATTCTACGCTATTCCATTCTATCTAAGCTAAACTATCCATCCTATTCCAGTTTATCTATCTATCTATCTATCTATCTATCTATCTATCTATCTATCTATCTATCTATCTATCTATCTATCTATCTATCTATCTATCTATCTATCTATCTATCTATCTATCTATCTATCTATCCTTCTATCCTTCTATCTATCTATCTATCTATCTATCTATCTATCTATCTATCTATCTATCTATCTATCTATCTATCTATCTATCTATCTATCTATCTATCTATCTATCTATCTATCTATCTATCTATCTATCTCTCTATCAATCTATCTATCTATCTATCTATCTATCTATCTATCTATCTATCTATCTATCTATCTATCTATCTATCTATCTATCTATCTATCTATCTACACCATTTTGTCTGTTTATTCTATGAACTATATCTAACTATTCTTTTCCATATATATTCTATTCTATCTATTCTTTTCTATCCATTGTATTCCATCAATCTGTTCTATTATATTTATGATATTCTTACTATTCTATGCTATTCCATTGTTTCTAAACTAAACTATCTATTCTATTCCATTTTATCTATCTATCTCTCTATCTATCTATCTATCTATCTATCTATCTATCTATCTATCTATCTATCTATCTATCTATCTATCTATCTATCTATCTATCTATCTATCTATCTATATACCATACTATCTACTCTATTCTATCTATTCTATTGTGTCTATCTATCTATGCCATTTAATGAACTCTATTATATCAATTCTATTCTTTCCCATCTATTCTACTCTATCTATTCTAATCATTCTTTTCTATTCTGTGTATTCTATTCTATCTACTGTATTATATTGTATCTATTCTAATTATTCTATTCTATTCTATCTATACTATTCTATATATATTATTTGTTGTATTCTATTCTATTCATTCTATTCTATCTATCTATCTATCTATCTATCTATCTATCTATCTATCTATCTATCTATCTATCTATCTATCTATCTATCTATCTATCTATCTATCTATCTATCTATCTATCTATCTATCTATCTATCTATCTATCTATCTATCTATCTATCTATCTATCTATTTATCTATCTATCTATCTGATTGTATATCTATCTATTTCATCTATTCTATCTGTCTATTCTATCTATTCTATGCTATCTATTTATTCTAATCTATCTATTCTTTCTATCTATCTATTCTATCTATTCTATTCTATCTATTCTATTGTATCTTTGCTACTCATCCTAACAATTATATACTATCTATCCTATCGTATCTATTCTATCCTTTTCTATTTATTCTATTCTGCCTCTTCTATTCAATAAATCTATTCTATTCTTTCTATTCTATTCTATCTATCTGTTCTAATATATCTATTCTATTCCATCTATATATTCTATTCCATTATATCTATTATATTCTATCTACCTATTCTGTGCTATCTATTCTATTCTATCTATCTATTCTATCTATTCCGTTCTATCACTTCCATTCTATCTGTTGTATTCTATTATATTCTATTCTATCCTATACTATTCTATCTCATCCAATCTATGCTCTTCTATCTATTAAACTATTCTACTTTATTCTATCTATACTATCTTTCCTATTCTACTCTATTCAATTCTATCTATCCTATTCTATTCTTTCTATTCTCTTCTATCTATCCTATTATATT
>NC_091122.1:56177475-56194975 GCF_040183065.1 Periplaneta americana
TCTATCTATCTATCTATCTATCTATCTATCTATCTATCTATCTATCTACCTATCTACACCATTTTGTCTGTTTATTCTTTCAACTCTATCTAACTATTCTTTTCCATATATTCTATTCTATCTATTCTTTTCTATCCATTGTATTCCATCAATCTGTTCTATTATATTTATGATATTCTTACTATTCTATGCTATTCCATTGTTTCTAAACTAAACTATCTATCCTATTCCATTTTTTTTCTATCTATCTATCTGTCTATCTATCTATCTATCTATCTATCTATCTATCTATCTATCTATCTATCTATCTATCTATCTATCTATCTATCTATCTATATACCATACTATCTACTCTATTCTATCTATTCTATTGTGTCTATCTATCTATGCCATTTAATGAACTCTATTATATTAATTCTATTCTTTCCCATCTATTCTATTCTATCTATTCTAATCATTCTTTTCTATTCTGTGTATTCTATTCTATCTACTCTATTATATTGTATCTATTCTAATTATTCTATTCTATTCTATCTATACTATTCTATATATATTATTTGTTGTATTCTATTCTATTCATTCTATTCTATCTATCTATCTATCTATCTATCTATCTATCTATCTATCTATCTATCTATCTATCTATCTATCTATCTATCTATCTATCTATCTATCTATCTGTCTGTATATCTATCTATTTCATCTATTCTACCTATCTATTCTATCTATTCTATGCTATCTATTTATTCTAATCTATCTATTCTTTCTATCTATCTATTCTATCTATTCTATTCTATCTATTCTATTGTATCTTTGCTACTCATCCTAACAATTTTATACTATCTATCCTATCGTATCTATTCTATCCTTTTCTATTTATTCTATTCTGCCTCTTCTATTCAATAAATCTATTCTATTCTATCTATTCTATTCTATCTATCTGTTCTAATATATCTATTCTATTCCATCTATATATTTTATTCCATTATATCAATTATATTCTATCTACCTATTCTGTGCTATCTATTCTATTCTATCTATCTATTCTATCTATTCCGTTCTATCATTTCCATGCTATCTGTTGTATTCTATTATATTCTATTCTATCCTATACTATTCTATCTCATCCAATCTATGCTCTTCTATCTATTAAACTACTCTACTTTATTCTATCTATACTATCTTTCCTATTCTACTCTATTCAATTCTATCTATTCTATTCTATTCTTTCTATTCTCTTCTATCTATCCTATTCTATTCTATCTATTATATTCTACCTATCCTATTCTATTTTAATCTATTTATACTATTCAAATCTATCAATCTATCATCTATCTATACTATCCACCTATTTCATCTATCTATTCCATTTTGTCTATCTATTCTATCTAACTATTCTATTCTATACAGTCTATCCTATCTATCTAATCTATGTATTCAAAGCTATCTATTCTATCTAGGCTATTCTATCTATTCTATTACATCTATCTCTCCTTTTATATCTATCCTAATCCATCTATTCCATTCCATGTACTCTATTCCATCAATTCTATGCCATATATTCAATTCTGTCAATGCTATTCTATCTATTCCATAATATGTATTCTATCCATTCCACTCTATTCTATTTAATCTATTATATTACATCTATTCTATTCTGTCCATTTTATTCTAAACTATTGTATACTATTCTATCTCTTCCAATGTATGCTATTCTATCTATTATATCTATCCTATTCTATTCTACCTATTCTATCTTTCGTATTCTATTCTATCTATTCAATTCTATCCTATTCTATTCATTCTATTCTCTTCTAGCCTATTATATTCTATCTATTCTATTCTACATATCCTATTCTATTCTATCTATTTTATTGTAGTTATCCTATTCTACTCTAGCCTATCTATCTATCTATCTATCTATCTATCTATCTATCTATCTATCTATCTATCTATCTATCTAAACGATCCATCTATTTCATCTATTCTAGCTATCTATTCCATCTATTCTATGCTATCTATTTATTCTGATTTATTTATTCTTTATATCTATCTATTCTATTCTATCTATGCTACTCTTTCTATCTATTTTACACTATATCCAATCTATCGTATCTATCTGTTCTATCTATTCTTTTCTAACTATTCTATTCTATATATTCTATTCAATAAAACTATTCTATTCTATCTATTCTATTCTATCTACCTATACTATTCTATCTATTCTATTCTTTTCATCCACTATATCTATTCTCTTCTTTTCTATTCCATCTATATATTCTATTCCATTCTATCTATTATATTCTATCTACCTATTCTGTGCTATATATTCTATCTTTTCTAACTATCTATCATGTTCTACCATTTCTATTCTGTCTGTTGTATTCTATTATATTGTATTCTATCCTATATTATTCTATCTATTCCAATCTATGCTATTCTATCTATTAAACTATCCTAATCTATTCTATCTGTACTATCTTTCCTATTCTACTCTATAAATTCAATTCTATCTATCCTATTCTATTCTTTCTATTCTCTTGTATCTATCCTATTCTATTCTATCTATTATATTCTACCTATCCTATTCTATTCTATTTTATGCAATCTATCTATCTATCTATCTATCTATCTATCTATCTATCTATCTATCTATCTATCTATCTATCTACCTACCTACCTACCTACCTACCTACCTACCTACCTATCTATCTATCTATCTATCTATCTATCTATCTATCTATCTATCTATCTATCTATCTATCTATCTATCTATCTATCTATCTATCTATCTATCTATCTATCTATCTATCTATCTATCTATCTATCTATCGATTCTATTTATTCTATTCTATCTATTCCATTCTGTCTATTTATTCTATCTATTCTCTCTAACTATTCTATTCCATATATTCTATTCTATCTATCTATTCTATTCTATCTATTTTATTCTATCCATTGTATTCCATCAATTTATTCTATTCTATTTATGATATTATTTCTATTCTAAGCTATTCCATTCTATCTATGCTTTTCTATTTATCCTATTTTATCTATCTATCTATCTATCTATCTATCTATCTATCTGTCTGTCTGTCTGTCTGTCTGTCTGTCTGTCTATCTATCTATCTATCTATCTATCTATCTATCTATCTTCTATCTATCTTCTATCTATCTATCTATCTATCTATCTATCTATCTATCTATCTATCTATCTATCTATCTATCTATCTATTTATCTATCTATCTATCTATCTATCTATCTATCTATCTATGTATCTATCTATCTATCTGTCTTTGTGTCTGTCTGTCTGTCTATCTATCTATTTCATCTATTCTATCTATCTATTCTATCTATTCTATGCTATCTATTAATTATAATCTATCTATTCATTCTATCTATCTATTCTATCTATTCTATTCTATCTATTCTATTGTATCTTTGCTACTCTTCCTTACAATTTTATACTATCTCTCCTATCATATCTATTCTATCCTTTTCTATCTATTCTATTCTGCCTATTCTATTCAATAAATCTATTCTATTCTGTCTATTCTATTCTATCTATTCCATTCTATCCATTCTATTCTAACTGTCTATTCCATTTTATCTGTTCTATTATATCCTCCTATTGTAATCTATACTATCTATAATATTCTACCTGTTTATTATATTCTATGTCTATTCTATCCTATTCTATTTATATTCTATTCTATCTATTCCATTCTATCTATTCTATTCTATCTATTCTCTTCTTTTCATCTAATCTATCTATTCTTTCCAATTCTATCTATCCTGTCCTATATATCCTATCCTATCTATCCTATCCCACGTATCTATTATATCCTACCTATTCTATCCTACCTTTCATACATATTATTCTATCTATCTATCTATCTATCTATTTATCTATCTATCTATCTATCTATCTATCTATCTATCTATCTATCTATCTATCTATCTATCTATCTATCTATCTATCTATCTATCTATCTATCTATCTACCTACCTACCTACCTACCTACCTACCTACCTATCTACCTATCTATCTATCTATCTATCTATCTATCTATCTATCTATCTATCTATCTATCTATCTATCTATCTATCTATCTATCTATCTATCTATCTATCTATCTATTCCATACTATCTACTCTATTCTATCTATTCTATTGTGTCTATCTATCTATGCCATTTAATGAACTCTATTATATCAATTCTATTCTTTCCCATCTATTCTATTCTATCTATTCTAATCATTCTTTTCTATTCTGTGTATTCTATTCTGTCTACTCTATTATATTGTATCTATTCTAATTCTATTCTATTCTATCTATACTATTCTATATATATTATTTGTTGTATTCTATTCTATTCATTCTATTTTATCTATCTATCTATCTATCTATCTATCTATCTATCTATCTATCTATCTATCTATCTATCTATCTATCTATCTATCTATCTATCTATCTATCTATCTATCTATCTATCTATCTATCTATGTATCTATCTATCTATCTATCTATCTATCTATCTATCTATCTATCTATCTATCTATCTATCTATCTATCTATCTATCTATCTATCTATCTATCTATCTATCTATCTATCTATCTTCTATCTTCTATCTATCTATCTATCTATCTATCTATCTATCTGTCTGTATGTTTGTCTGTCTGTCTATCTATCTATTTCATCTATTCTATCTATCTATTCTATCTATTCAATGCTATCTATTTATTCTAATCTATCTATTCTTTCTATCTATCTATTCTATCTATTCTATTCTATCTATTCTATTGTATCTTTGCTACTCTTCCTGACAATTTTATACTATCTCTCCTATCGTATCTATTCAATCCTTTTCTATCTATTCTATTCTGCCTATTCTATTCAATAAATCTATTCTATTCTATCTATTCTATTCTATCTATCTGTTCTAATCTATCTATTCTTTTCCATCTATATATTCTATTCCATTCTATCTATTATATTCTATCTACCTATACTGTGCTATCTATTCTATTCCATCTATCTATTCTATCTATTCCGTTCTATCATTTGTATTCTATCTGTTGTATTCTATTATATTCTATTCTATCCTATACTATTCTATCTCATCCCATCTATGCTATTCTATCTATTAAACTATCCTACTCTATTCTATCTATACTATCTTTCCTATTCTACTCTATCTATTCAATTCTATCTATCCTATTCTATTCTTTCTATTCTCTTCTATCTATCCTATTCTATTCTATATATTATATTCTACCTATCCTATTCTATTCTATTTTAATCTATTTATACTATTCAAATCTATCTATCTATCATCTATCTATACTATCCACCTATTTCATCTATCTATTCCATTTTGTCTATCTATTCTATGTAACTATTCTATTCTATACATTCTATCCTATCTACCTAATCTATCTATTCTAAGCTATCTATTCTATCTAGGCTATTCTATCTATTCTATTACATCTATCTCTCCTTTTATATCTATCCTAATCCATCTATTCCATTCCATGTACTCTATTCCATCAATTCTATGCCATATATTCTATTCTGTCAATGCTATTCTATCTATTCCATTATATGTATTCTATCCATTCCACTCTATTCAATTTAATCTATTATTTTACATCTATTCTATTCTGTCCATTTTATTCTAAACTATTGTATACCATTCTATCTCTTCCAATGTATGCTATTCTATCTATTATATCTATCCTATTCTATTCTACCTATTCTATCTTTCGTATTCTATTCTATCTATTCAATTCTATCCTATTCTATTCTATTCTCTTCTAGCCTATTATATTCTATCTATTCTATTCTACATATCCTATTCTATTTTATCTATTTTATTGTAGTTATCCTATTCTACTCTAATCTATCTATCTATCTATCTACCATCTATCTATCTATCTATCTATCTATCTATCTATCTATCTATCTGTCTGTGTGTCTGTCTGTCTGTCTATCTATCTATTTCATCTATTCTATCTATCTATTCTATCTATTCAATGCTATCTATTTATTCTAATCTATCTATTCTTTCTATCTATCTATTCTATCTATTCTATTCTATCTATTCTATTGTATCTTTGCTACTCTTCCTGACAATTTTATACTATCTCTCCTATCGTATCTATTCAATCCTTTTCTATCTATTCTATTCTGCCTATTCTATTCAATAAATCTATTCTATTCTATCTATTCTATTCTATCTATCTGTTCTAATCTATCTATTCTTTTCCATCTATATATTCTATTCCATTCTATCTATTATATTCTATCTACCTATACTGTGCTATCTATTCTATTCCATCTATCTATTCTATCTATTCCGTTCTATCATTTGTATTCTATCTGTTGTATTCTATTATATTCTATTCTATCCTATACTATTCTATCTCATCCCATCTATGCTATTCTATCTATTAAACTATCCTACTCAATTCTATCTATACTATCTTTCCTATTCTACTCTATCTATTCAATTCTATCTATCCTATTCTATTCTTTCTATTCTCTTCTATCTATCCTATTCTATTCTATATATTATATTCTACCTATCCTATTCTATTCTATTTTAATCTATTTATACTATTCAAATCTATCTATCTATCATCTATCTATACTATCCACCTATTTCATCTATCTATTCCATTTTGTCTATCTATTCTATCTAACTATTCTATTCTATACATTCTATCCTATCTACCTAATCTATCTATTCTAAGCTATCTATTCTATCTAGGCTATTCTATCTATTCTATTACATCTATCTCTCCTTTTATATCTATCCTAATCCATCTATTCCATTCCATGTACTCTATTCCATCAATTCTATGCCATATATTCTATTCTGTCAATGCTATTCTATCTATTCCATTATATGTATTCTATCCATTCCACTCTATTCAATTTAATCTATTATTTTACATCTATTCTATTCTGTCCATTTTATTCTAAACTATTGTATACCATTCTATCTCTTCCAATGTATGCTATTCTATCTATTATATCTATCCTATTCTATTCTACCTATTCTATCTTTCGTATTCTATTCTATCTATTCAATTCTATCCTATTCTATTCTATTCTCTTCTAGCCTATTATATTCTATCTATTCTATTCTACATATCCTATTCTATTTTATCTATTTTATTGTAGTTATCCTATTCTACTCTAATCTATCTATCTATCTATCTATCTATCTATCTATCTATCTATCTATCTATCTATCTATCTATCTGTCTGTGTGTCTGTCTGTCTGTCTATCTATCTATTTCATCTATACTATCTATCTATTCTATCTATTCAATGCTATCTATTTATTCTAATCTATCTATTCTTTCTATCTATCTATTCTATCTATTCTATTCTATCTATTCTATTGTATCTTTGCTACTCTTCCTGACAATTTTATACTATCTCTCCTATCGTATCTATTCAATCCTTTTCTATCTATTCTATTCTGCCTATTCTATTCAATAAATCTATTCTATTCTATCTATTCTATTCTATCTATCTGTTCTAATCTATCTATTCTTTTCCATCTATATATTCTATTCCATTCTATCTATTATATTCTATCTACCTATACTGTGCTATCTATTCTATTCCATCTATCTATTCTATCTATTCCGTTCTATCATTTGTATTCTATCTGTTGTATTCTATTATATTCTATTCTATCCTATACTATTCTATCTCATCCCATCTATGCTATTCTATCTATTAAACTATCCTACTCTATTCTATCTATACTATCTTTCCTATTCTACTCTATCTATTCAATTCTATCTATCCTATTCTATTCTTTCTATTCTCTTCTATCTATCCTATTCTATTCTATATATTATATTCTACCTATCCTATTCTATTCTATTTTAATCTATTTATACTATTCAAATCTATCTATCTATCATCTATCTATACTATCCACCTATTTCATCTATCTATTCCATTTTGTCTATCTATTCTATCTAACTATTCTATTCTATACATTCTATCCTATCTACCTAATCTATCTATTCTAAGCTATCTATTCTATCTAGGCTATTCTATCTATTCTATTACATCTATCTCTCCTTTTATATCTATCCTAATCCATCTATTCCATTCCATGTACTCTATTCCATCAATTCTATGCCATATATTCTATTCTGTCAATGTTATTCTATCTATTCCATTATATGTATTCTATCCATTCCACTCTATTCAATTTAATCTATTATTTTACATCTATTCTATTCTGTCCATTTTATTCTAAACTATTGTATACCATTCTATCTCTTCCAATGTATGCTATTCTATCTATTATATCTATCCTATTCTATTCTACCTATTCTATCTTTCGTATTCTATTCTATCTATTCAATTCTATCCTATTCTATTCTATTCTCTTCTAGCCTATTATATTCTATCTATTCTATTCTACATATCCTATTCTATTTTATCTATTTTATTGTAGTTATCCTATTCTACTCTAATCTATCTACCTACCTATCTATCTATCTATCTATCTATCTATCTATCTATCTATCTATCTATCTATCTATCTATCTATCTATTTATCTACCTATCTATCTATCTATCAATCTAAACGATCCATCTATTTCATCTATTCTAGCTTAGCTATCTATTCCATCTATTCTATGCTGTGTATTTATTTTGATCTATTTATTCTTTCTATCTATCTATTCTATTGTATCTATGCTACTCTTTCTATCTATTTTATACTATATCCATTCTATCGTTCTATCTATTCATTCTATTCTCTTCTACCTATCCTATTATGTTCTATGTTATTCTATTTACCCTATTCTACTCTATCTATCTATCTATCTATCTATCTATCTATCTATCTATCTATCTATCTATCTATCTATCTATCTATCTATCTGTCTATCTACCTATCTATCTAACTATCTGTCTGTCTGTCCTGTCTGTCTGTCTGTCTGTCTGTCTGTCTGTCTGCCTGCCTGCCTGCCTGCTGCGTCTGTCTGTCTATCTATCTATCTATCTATCTATCTATCTATCTATCTATCTATCTATCTATCTATCTATCTACCTATCTACACCATTTTGTCTGTTTATTCTATCAACTATATCTAACTATTCTTTTCCATATATTCTATTCTATCTATTCTTTTCTATCCATTGTATTCCATCAATCTGTTCTATTATATTTATGATATTTTTACTATTCTATGCTATTCCATTGTTTCTAAACTAAACTATCTATCCTATTCCATTTTATCTATCTATCTATCTATCTATCTATCTATCTATCTATCTATCTATCTATCTATCTATCTATCTATCTATCTATCTATCTATCTATCTATCTATCTATATATATACCCTACTATCTACTCTATTCTATCTATTCTATTGTGTCTATCTAACTATGCCAATTAATGAACTCTATTATATCAATTCCATTCTTTCCCATCTATTCTATTCTATCTATTCTAATCATTCTTTGCTATTCTGTGTATTCTATTCTATCTACTCTATTATATTGTATCTATTCTAATTATTCTATTATATTCTATCTATACTATTCTATATATGTTATTTGTTGTATTCTATTCTATTCATTCTATTCTATCTATCTATCTAGCTATCTCTCTATCTATCTATCTATCTATCTATCTATCTATCTATCTATCTATCTATCTATCTGTCTGTCTATCTATCTATTTCATCTATTCTATCTATCTATTCTATCTATTCTATGCTATCTATTTATTCTAATCTATCTATTCTTTCTATCTATCTATTCTATCTATTCTATTCTTTCTATTCTATTGTATCTTTGCTACTCTTCCTAACAATTTTATACTATCTATCCTATCGTATCTATTCTATCCTTTTCTATTTATTCTATTGTGCCTCTTCTATTCAATAAATCTATTCTATTCTATCTATTCTATTGTATCTATCTGTTCTAATATATCTATTCTATTCCATCTATATATTCTATTCCATTATATCTATTATATTCTATCTACCTATTCTGTTCTATCTATTCTATTCTATCTATCTATTCTATCTATTCCGTTCTATCATTTCCATTCTATCTGTTGTATTCTATTATATTCTATTCTATCCTATACTATTCTATCTCATCCAATCTATGCTATTCTATCTATTAAACTATTCTACTTTATTCTATCTATACTCTTTCCTATTCTACTCTATTCAATTCTATCTATCCTATTCTATTCTTTCTATTCTCTTCTATCTATCCTATTCTATTCTATTTATTATATTCTACCTATCCTATTCTATTTTAATCTATTTATACTATTCAAATCTATCTATCTATCATCTATCTATACTATCCACCTATTTCATCTATCTATTCCATTTTGTCTATCTATTCTATCTAACTATTCTATTCTATACAGTCTATCCTATCTATCTAATCTATCTATTCTAAGCTATCTATTCTATCTAGGCTATTCTATCTATTCTATTACATCTATCTCTCCTTTTATATCTATCCTTATCCATCTATTCCATTCCATGTGCTCTATTCCATCAATTCTATGCCATATATTCAATTCTGTCAATGCTATTCTATCTATTCCATTATATGTATTCTATCCATTCCACTCTATTCTATTTAATCTATTATATTACATCTATTCTATTCTGTCCATTTTATTCTAAACTATTGTATACTGTTCTATCTCTTCCAATGTATGCTATTCTATCTATTATATCTATCCTATTCTATTCTACCTATTCTATCTTTCGTATTCTGTTCTATCTATTCAATTCTATCCTATTCTATTCTTTCTATTCTCTTCTAGCCTATTATATTCTATCTATTCTATTCTACATATCCTATTCTATTCTATCTATTTCATTGTAGTTATCGTATTCTACTCTAATCTATCTATCTATCTATCTATCTATCTATCTATCTATCTATCTATCTATCTATCTATCTATCTATCTACCTACCTACCTACCTACCTACCTACCTACCTACCTACCTACCTACCTATCTATCTATCTATCTATCTATCTATCTACCTATCTCTCTATCTATCTATCTATCTATCTATCTATCTATCTATCTATCTATCTATCTATCTATCTATCTATCTATCTATCTATCTATCTATCTATCTATCTATTCCATACTTTCTACTCTATTCTATCTATTCTATTGTGTCTATCTATCTATGCCATTTAATGAACTCTATTATATCAATTCTATTCTTTCCCATCTATTCTATTCTATCTATTCTAATCATTCTTTTCTATTCTGTGTATTCTATTCTGTCTACTCTATTATATTGTATCTATTCTAATTCTATTCTATTCTATCTATACTATTCTATATATATTATTTGTTGTATTCTATTCTATTCATTCTATTTTATCTATCTATCTATCTATCTATCTATCTATCTATCTATCTATCTATCTATCTATCTATCTATCTATCTATCTATCTATCTATCTATCTATCTTCTATCTATCTATCTATCTATCTATCTATCTATCTATCTATCTATCTATCTATCTATCTATCTATCTATCTATCTATCTATCTATCTATCTATCTATCTGTCTGTGTGTCTGTCTGTCTGTCTGTCTATCTATCTATTTCATCTATTCTATCTATCTATTCTATCTATTCAATGCTATCTATTTATTCTAATCTATCTATTCTTTCTATCTATCTATTCTATCTATTCTATTCTATCTATTCTATTGTATCTTTGCTACTCTTCCTGACAATTTTATACTATCTCTCCTATCGTATCTATTCAATCCTTTTCTATCTATTCTATTCTGCCTATTCTATTCAATAAATCTATTCTATTCTATCTATTCTATTCTATCTATCTGTTCTAATCTATCTATTCTTTTCCATCTATATATTCTATTCCATTCTATCTATTATATTCTATCTACCTATACTGTGCTATCTATTCTATTCCATCTATCTATTCTATCTATTCCGTTCTATCATTTGTATTCTATCTGTTGTATTCTATTATATTCTATTCTATCCTATACTATTCTATCTCATCCCATCTATGCTATTCTATCTATTAAACTATCCTACTCTATTCTATCTATACTATCTTTCCTATTCTACTCTATCTATTCAATTCTATCTATCCTATTCTATTCTTTCTATTCTCTTCTATCTATCCTATTCTATTCTATATATTATATTCTACCTATCCTATTCTATTCTATTTTAATCTATTTATACTATTCAAATCTATCTATCTATCATCTATCTATACTATCCACCTATTTCATCTATCTATTCCATTTTGTCTATCTATTCTATCTAACTATTCTATTCTATACATTCTATCCTATCTACCTAATCTATCTATTCTAAGCTATCTATTCTATCTAGGCTATTCTATCTATTCTATTACATCTATCTCTCCTTTTATATCTATCCTAATCCATCTATTCCATTCCATGTACTCTATTCCATCAATTCTATGCCATATATTCTATTCTGTCAATGCTATTCTATCTATTCCATTATATGTATTCTATCCATTCCACTCTATTCAATTTAATCTATTATTTTACATCTATTCTATTCTGTCCATTTTATTCTAAACTATTGTATACCATTCTATCTCTTCCAATGTATGCTATTCTATCTATTATATCTATCCTATTCTATTCTACCTATTCTATCTTTCGTATTCTATTCTATCTATTCAATTCTATCCTATTCTATTCTATTCTCTTCTAGCCTATTATATTCTATCTATTCTATTCTACATATCCTATTCTATTTTATCTATTTTATTGTAGTTATCCTATTCTACTCTAATCTATCTATCTATCTATCTATCTATCTATCTATCTATCTATCTATCTATCTATCTATCTATCTATCTATCTATCTATCTATCTATCTATCTATCTATCTATCTGTCTGTGTGTCTGTCTGTCTATCTATCTATTTCATCTATTCTATCTATCTATTCTATCTATTCAATGCTATCTATTTATTCTAATCTATCTATTCTTTCTATCTATCTATTCTATCTATTCTATTCTATCTATTCTATTGTATCTTTGCTACTCTTCCTGACAATTTTATACTATCTCTCCTATCGTATCTATTCAATCCTTTTCTATCTATTCTATTCTGCCTATTCTCTTCAATAAATCTATTCTATTCTATCTATTCTATTCTATCTATCTGTTCTAATCTATCTATTCTTTTCCATCTATATATTCTATTCCATTCTATCTATTATATTCTATCTACCTATACTGTGCTATCTATTCTATTCCATCTATCTATTCTATCTATTCGTTCTATCATTTGTATTCTATCTGTTGTATTCTATTATATTCTATTCTATCCTATACTATTCTATCTCATCACATCTATGCTATTCTATCTATTAAACTATCCTACTCTATTCTATCTCTACTATCTTTCCTATTCTACTCTATCTATTCAATTCTATCTATCCTATTCTATTCTTTCTATTCTCTTCTATCTATCCTATTCTATTCTATATATTATATTCTACCTATCCTATTCTATTCTATTTTAATCTATTTATACTATTCAAATCTATCTATCTATCATCTATCTATACTATCCACCTATTTCATCTATCTATTCCATTTTGTCTATCTATTCTATCTAACTATTCTATTCTATACATTCTATCCTATCTACCTAATCTATCTATTCTAAGCTATCTATTCTATCTAGGCTATTCTATCTATTCTATTACATCTATCTCTCCTTTTATATCTATCCTAATCCATCTATTCCATTCCATGTACTCTATTCCATCAATTCTATGCCATATATTCTATTCTGTCAATGTTATTCTATCTATTCCATTATATGTATTCTATCCATTCCACTCTATTCAATTTAATCTATTATTTTACATCTATTCTATTCTGTCCATTTTATTCTAAACTATTGTATACCTTTCTATCTCTTCCAATGTATGCTATTCTATCTATTATATCTATCCTATTCTATTCTACCTATTCTATCTTTCGTATTCTATTCTATCTGTTCAATTCTATCCTATTCTATTCTATTCTCTTCTAGCCTATTATATTCTATCTATTCTATTCTACATATCCTATTCTATTTTATCTATTTTATTGTAGTTATCCTATTCTACTCTAATCTATCTACCTACCTATCTATCTATCTATCTATCTATCTATCTATCTATCTATCTATCTATCTATTTATCTACCTATCTATCTATCTATCAATCTAAACGATCCATCTATTTCATCTATTCTAGCTTAGCTATCTATTCCATCTATTCTATGCTGTGTATTTATTTTGATCTATTTATTCTTTCTATCTATCTATTCTATTGTATCTATGCTACTCTTTCTATCTATTTTATACTATATCCATTCTATCGTTCTATCTATTCATTCTATTCTCTTCTACCTATCCTATTATGTTCTATGTTATTCTATTTACCCTATTCTACTCTATCTATCTATCTATCTATCTATCTATCTATCTATCTATCTATCTATCTATCTATCTATCTATCTATCTATCTATCTATCTATCTATCTATCTATCTATCTATCTATCTATCTACCTATCTATCTAACTATCTGTCTGTCTGTCCTGTCTGTCTGTCTGTCTGTCTGTCTGTCTGTCTGTCTGTCTGCCTGCCTGCCTGCCTGCTGCGTCTGTCTGTCTGTCTATCTATCTATCTATCTATCTATCTATCTATCTATCTATCTATCTATCTATCTATCTATCTATCTATCTATCTATCTATCTATCTATCTATCTACCTATCTACACCATTTTGTCTGTTTATTCTATCAACTATATCTAACTATTCTTTTCCATATATTCTATTCTATCTATTCTTTTCTATCCATTGTATTCCATCAATCTGTTCTATTATATTTATGATATTTTTACTATTCTATGCTATTCCATTGTTTCTAAACTAAACTATCTATCCTATTCCATTTTATCTATCTATCTATCTATCTATCTATCTATCTATCTATCTATCTATCTATCTATCTATCTATCTATCTATCTATCTATCTATCTATATATATACCCTACTATCTACTCTATTCTATCTATTCTATTGTGTCTATCTAACTATGCCAATTAATGAACTCTATTATATCAATTCCATTCTTTCCCATCTATTCTATTCTATCTATTCTAATCATTCTTTGCTATTCTGTGTATTCTATTCTATCTACTCTATTATATTGTATCTATTCTAATTATTCTATTATATTCTATCTATACTATTCTATATATGTTATTTGTTGTATTCTATTCTATTCATTCTATTCTATCTATCTATCTATCTAGCTATCTCTCTATCTATCTATGTATCTATCTATCTATCTATCTATCTATCTATCTATCTATCTATCTGCCTGTCTATCTATCTATTTCATCTATTCTATCTATCTATTCTATCTATTCTATGCTATCTATTTATTCTAATCTATCTATTCTTTCTATCTATCTATTCTATCTATTCTATTCTTTCTATTCTATTGTATCTTTGCTACTCTTCCTAACAATTTTATACTATCTATCCTATCGTATCTATTCTATCCTTTTCTATTTATTCTATTGTGCCTCTTCTATTCAATAAATCTATTCTATTCTATCTATTCTATTGTATCTATCTGTTCTAATATATCTATTCTATTCCATCTATATATTCTATTCCATTATATCTATTATATTCTATTTACCTATTCTGTGCTATCTATTCTATTCTATCTATCTATTCTATCTATTCCGTTCTATCATTTCCATTCTATCTGTTGTATTCTATTATATTCTATTCTATCCTATACTATTCTATCTCATCCAATCTATGCTATTCTATCTATTAAACTATTCTACTTTATTCTATCTATACTCTTTCCTATTCTACTCTATTCAATTCTATCTATCCTATTCTATTCTTTCTATTCTCTTCTATCTATCCTATTCTATTCTATTTATTATATTCTACCTATCCTATTCTATTTTAATCTATTTATACTATTCAAATCTATCTATCTATCATCTATCTATACTATCCACCTATTTCATCTATCTATTCCATTTTGTCTATCTATTCTATCTAACTATTCTATTCTATACAGTCTATCCTATCTATCTAATCTATCTATTCTAAGCTATCTATTCTATCTAGGCTATTCTATCTATTCTATTACATCTATCTCTCCTTTTATATCTATCCTTATCCATCTATTCCATTCCATGTGCTCTATTCCATCAATTCTATGCCATATATTCAATTCTGTCAATGCTATTCTATCTATTCCATTATATGTATTCTATCCATTCCACTCTATTCTATTTAATCTATTATATTACATCTATTCTATTCTGTCCATTTTATTCTAAACTATTGTATACTGTTCTATCTCTTCCAATGTATGCTATTCTATCTATTATATCTATCCTATTCTATTCTACCTATTCTATCTTTCGTATTCTGTTCTATCTATTCAATTCTATCCTATTCTATTCTTTCTATTCTCTTCTAGCCTATTATATTCTATCTATTCTATTCTACATATCCTATTCTATTCTATCTATTTCATTGTAGTTATCGTATTCTACTCTAATCTATCTATCTATCTATCTATCTATCTATCTATCTATCTATCTATCTATCTATCTATCTATCTATCTATCTATCTATCTATCTATCTATCTAAACGATCCATCTATTTCATCTATTCTAGCTATCTATTCCATCTATTCTATGCTATCTATTTATTCTGATCTATTTATTCTTTATATCTATCTATTCTATTCTATCTAAGCTACTCTTTCTATCTATTTTATACTATATCCTTTCTATCGTATCTATCTGTTCTATCTAATCTTTTCTAACTATTCTATTCTGTATATTCTATTCAATAAAACTATTCTATTCTATCTATTCTATTCTATCTACCTGTACTATTCTATCTATTCTATTCTTTTCCTCCACTATATCTATTCTCTTCTATTCTATTCCATCTATATATTCTATTACATTCTATCTATTATATTCTATCTACCTATTCTGTGCTATATATTCTATCTTTTCTAACTATCTATTATGTTCTACCATTTCTATTCTGTCTGTTGTATTCTATTATATTGTATTCTATCCTATATTATTCTATCTATTCCAATCTATACTATTCTATCTATTAAACTATCCTATTCTATTCTATCTGTACTATCTTTCCTATTCTACTCTATTTATTCAATTCTATCTATCCTATTCTATTCTTTCTATTCTCTTCTATCTATCCTATTCTATTCTATGTATTATATTCTACCTATCTTATTCTATTCTATTTTATGCAATCTATCTATCTATCTATCTATCTATCTATCTATCTATCTATCTATCTATCTATCTATCTATCTATCTATCTATCTATCTATCTATCTATCTATCTAT
>NC_091122.1:56199975-56209975 GCF_040183065.1 Periplaneta americana
AACTATTCTATTCTGTATATTCTATTCAATAAAACTATTCTATTCTATCTATTCTATTCTATCTACCTGTACTATTCTATCTATTCTATTCTTTTCCTCCACTATATCTATTCTCTTCTATTCTATTCCATCTATATATTCTATTACATTCTATCTATAATATTCTATCTACCTATTCTGTGCTATATATTCTATCTTTTCTAACTATCTATTATGTTCTACCATTTCTATTCTGTCTGTTGTATTCTATTATATTGTATTCTATCCTATATTATTCTATCTATTCCAATCTATACTATTCTATCTATTAAACTATCCTATTCTATTCTATCTGTACTATCTTTCCTATTCTACTCTATTTATTCAATTCTATCTATCCTATTCTATTCTTTCTATTCTCTTCTATCTATCCTATTCTATTCTATCTATTATATTCTACCTATCCTATTCTATTCTATTTTATGCAATCTATCTATCTATCTATCTATCTATCTATCTATCTATCTATCTATCTATCTATCTATCTATCTATCTATCTATCTATCTATCTACCTACCTCCTATCTATCTATCTATCTATCTATCTATCTATCTGTCTATCTATCTATCTATCTATCTATCTATCTATCTATCTATCTATCTATCTATCTATCTATCTATCTATCTATCTATCTATCTATCTATCTATCCATTTCATCAATCCTATTCTATCTATCTATTCCATCTATTCTATTCTATTCAATTCCATTTATTCTATTTCATCTATTCCAATCTATCTATTCTATTCTATTATCTATTCCTTTCTATCTGTTCTCTAATGTTCTGTTCTATATATGTTATTCAACCTATCCTATTCTATTCTATCTATTCTATTCTATCGCACATTCTTTTTTCTATCTATGTTAATCTATCTATTCTATTCTATCTCTGTTATTCTCTTCTATCTATGTTATTCTATCTATTCAATTCTGTCTATCCAATTCTATTCTCTCTATTCCATTCTATCAATTCTATTCCTACTATCTTCTCTAGTCTATCTATTCCAATCCACCTATTCCATACTATCTATCTATTCTATTGAATCTATTCTATTTTATCCCTATTCTATTCTGTCTATTCTATTCTATCTATTCCATTCTATGCATTCTATTCTATCTGTCTATTCCATTTTATCTGTTCTATTATATCCTCCTATTGTAATCTATACTATCTATAATAATCTATCTGTTTATTATATTCTATGTCTATTCTATCCTATTCTATTTATATTCTATTCTATCTTTTCCATTCTATCTATTCTATTCTATCTATTCTCTTCTTTTCATCTTATCTATCTATTCTTTTCTATTCTATCTATCCTGTCCTATATATCCTATGCTATATATCCCATCCCACGTATCTATTATATCCTACCTATTCTATCCTATCTTTCACACATATTCTATCTATCTGTCTATCTATCTATCTATCTATCTATCTATCTATCTATCTATCTATCTATCTATCTATCTATCTATCTATCTATCTATCTATCTATCTATCTATTTATCTATCTATCTATTTATCTATCTATCTATCTATCTATCTATCTATCTATCAATCTATCTATCTAAACGATCCATCTATTTCATCTATTCTAGCTTAGCTATCTATTCCATCTATTCTATGCTATGTATTTATTTTGATCTATTTATTCTTTCTATCTATCTATTCTATTGCATCTATGCTACTCTTTCTATCTATTTTATACTATATCCATTCTATCGTATCTATCTATTCATTCTATTCTCTTCTACCTATCCTATTATATTCTATTTTATTCTATTTACCCTATTCTACTCTATCTATCTATCTATCTATCTATCTATCTATCTATCTATCTATCTATCTATCTATCTATCTATCTATCTATGTATCTATCTATCTACCTATCTATTCCATTTTGTCTTCTTTATTCTATCTACTATATCTAACTATTCTATTCCATATGTTCTATTCTATCTATTCTTTTCAATCCATTGTATTCCATCAATCTCTTCTATTATATTTATGATATACTCACCATTCTACGCTATTCCATTCTATCTAAGCTAAACTATCCATCCTATTCCAATTTATATATCTATCTATCTATCTTTTTATCAATCTATCTATCTATCTATCTATCTATCTATCTATCTATCTATCTATCTATCTATCTATCTATCTATCTATCTATCTATGTATGTATCTATCTATCTATCTATCTATCTATCTATCTATCTATCTATCTATCTATCTATCTATCTATCTATCTATCTATCTATCTATCTATCTATCTATCTACATATCTAATCCATTTTGTCTGTTTATTCTATCAACTATATCTAACTATTCTTTTCTATATATTCTATTCTATCTATTGTTTTCTATCCATTGTATTCCATCAATCTGTTCTATTATATTTATGATATTCTTACTATTCTATGCTATTCCATTCTATATAAACTAAACTATCTATCCTATTCCATTCTATCTATCTATCTATCTATCTATCTATCTATCTATCTATCTATCTATCTATCTATCTATCTATCTATCTATCTATCTATCTATCTATCTATCTATCTATCTATCTATCTATCTATCTATCTATCTATCCTTCTATCTATCTATCTATCTATCTATAAATCTATCTATCTATCTATCTATCTATCTATCTATCTATCTATCTATCTATCTATCTATCTATCTATCTATCTATCTATCTATCTATCTATCTATCTCTCTGTCTGTCTGTCTGTCTGTCTGTATGTCTGTCTGTCTGTCTGCCTGCCTGCCTGCCTGCCTGCCTGTCTATCTATCTATCTATCTATCTATCTATCTATCTATCTATCTATCTATCTATCTATCTATCTATCTATCTATCTATCTACCTATCTACACCATTTTGTCTGTTTATTCTATCAACTATATCTAACTATTCTTTTCCATATATTTTATTCTATCTATTCTTTTCTATCCATTGTATTCCATCAATCTGTTCTATTATATTTATGATATTCTTACTATTCTATGCTATTCCATTGTTTCTAAACTAAACTATCTATCCTATTCCATTTTTTTTCTATCTATCTATCTATCTATCTATCTATCTATCTATCTATCTATCTATCTATCTATCTATCTATCTATCTATCTATCTATCCATCCATCTATCTATATATCTATCTATCTATATACCATACTATCTACTCTATTCTATCTATTCTATTGTGTCTATCTATCTATGCCATTTAATGAACTCTATTATATTAATTCTATTCTTTCCCATCTAATCTATTCTATCTATTCTAATCATTCTTTTCTATTCTGTATATTCTATTCTATCTACTCTATTATATTGTATCTATTCTAATTATTCTATTGTATTCTCTCTATACTATTCTATATATATTATTTGTTGTATTCTATTCTATTCATTCTATTCTATCTATCTATCTATCTATCTATCTATCTATCTATCTATCTATCTATCTATCTATCTATCTATCTATCTATCTATCTATCTATCTATCTATCTATCTATCTATCTATCTATCTATTTATCTATCTATCTATCTGTCTGTATATCAATCTATTTCATCTATTCTATCTATCTATTCTATCTATTCTATGCTATCTATTTATTCTAATCTATCTATTCTTTCTATCTATCTATTCTATCTATTCTATTCTATCTATTCTATTGTATCTTTGCTACTCATCCTAACAATTTTATACTATCTATCCTATCGTATCTATTCTATCCTTTTCTATTTATTCTATTCTGCCTCTTCTATTCAATAAATCTATTCTATTCTATCTATTCTATTCTATCTATCTGTTCTAATATATCTATTCTATTCCATCTATATATTCTATTCCATTATATCTATTATATTCTATCTACCTATTCTGTGCTATCTATTCTATTCTATCTATCTATTCTATCTATTCCGTTCTATCATTTCCATTTTATCTGTTGTATTCTATTATATTCTATTCTATCCTATACTATTCTATCTCATCCAATCTATGCTCTTCTATCTATTAAACTATTCTACTTTATTCTATCTATACTATCTTTCCTATTCTACTCTATTCAATTCTATCTATTCTATTCTATTCTTTCTATTCTCTTCTATCTATCCTATTCTATTCTATCTATTATATTCTACCTATCCTATTCTATTTTAATCTATTTATACTATTCAAATCTATCAATCTATCATCTATCTATACTATCCACCTATTTCATCTATCTATTCCATTTTGTCTATCTATTCTATCTAACTATTCTATTCTATACAGTCTATCCTATCTATCTAATCTATCTATTCTAAGCTATCTATTCTATCTAGGCTATTCTATCTATTCTATTACATCTATCTCTCCTTTTATATCTATCCTAAACCATCTATTCCATTCCATGTACCCTATTCCATCAATTCTATGCCATATATTCAATTCTGTCAATGCTATTCTATCTATTCCATTATATGTATTCTATCCATTCCACTCTATTCTATTTAATCTATTATATTACATCTATTCTATTCTGTCCATTTTATTCTAAACTATTGTATACTATTCTATCTCTTCCAATGTATGCTATTCTATCTATTATATCTATCCTATTCTATTCTACCTATTCTATCTTTCGTATTCTATTCTATCTATTCAATTCTATCCTATTCTATTCATTCTATTCTCTTCTAGCCTATTATATTCTATCTATTCTATTCTACATATCCTATTCTATTCTATCTATTTTATTGTAGTTATCCTATTCTACTCTAGCCTATCTATCTATCTATCTATCTATCTATCTATCTAAACGATCCATCTATTTCATCTATTCTAGCTATCTATTCCATCTATTCTATGCTATCTATTTATTCTGATCTATTTATTCTTTATATCTATCTATTCTATTCTATCTATGCTACTCTTTCTATCTATTTTATACTATATCCATTCTATCGTATCTATCTGTTCTATCTATTCTTTTCTAACTATTCTATTCTATATATTCTATCCAATAAAACTATTCTATTCTATCTATTCTATTCTATCTACCTATACTATTCTATCTATTCTATTCTTTTCATCCACTATATCTATTCTCTTCTTTTCTATTCCATTCTATCTATTATATTCTATCTACCTATTCTGTGCTATATATTCTATCTTTTCTAACTATCTATTATGTTCTACCATTTCTATTCTGTCTGTTGTATTCTATTATATTGTATTCTATCCTATATTATTCTATCTATTCCAATCTATGCTATTCTATCTATTAAACTATCCTAATCTATTCTATCTGTACTATCTTTCCTATTCTACTCTATAAATTCAATTCTATCTATCCTATTCTATTCTTTCTATTCTCTTCTATCTATCCTATTCTATTCTATCTATTATATTCTACCTATCCTATTCTATTCTATTTTATGCAATCTATCTATCTATCTATCTATCTATCTATCTATCTATCTATCTATCTATCTATCTATCTATCTATCTACCTATCTATCTATCTATCTATCTATCTATCTATCTATCAATCTATCTATCTATCTATCTATCTATCTATCTATCTATCTATCTATCTATCTATCTATCTATCTATCTATCTATCTATCTATCTATCTATCTATCTATCTATCTATCCATCTGTATCCATTTCATCAATCCTATTCTATCTATCTATTCCATCTATTCTATTCTATTCAATTCCATTTATTCTACTGCATCTAATCCAATCTATCTATTCTATTCTATTATCTATTCCTTATTATCTATTCTCTAATGTTCTATTCTATATATGTTATTCAACCTATCCTATTCTATTCTATCTATTCTATTCTATCGCACATACTTTTTTCTATCTATGTTAATCTATCTATTCTATTCTATCTCAGTTATTCTCTTCTATCTATGTTATTCTATCTACTCAATTCTGTCTATCCTATTCTATTCTCTCTATTCCATTCTATCTATTCTATTCCAACTATCTACTCTAGTCTGTCTATTCCAATCCACCTATTCCGTACTATCTATCTAATCTATTCAATCTATTCTATTTTATCCCTATTCTATTCTGTCTATTCTATTCTATCTATTCCATTCTATCCATTCTATTCTATCTGTCTATTCCATTTTATCTGTTCTATTATATCCTCCTATCGTAATCTATACTATCTATAATAATCTATCTGTTTATTATATTCTATGTCTCTTCTATCCTATTCTATTTATATTCTATTCTATCTTTTCCATTCTATCTATTCTATTCTATCTATTCTCTTCTTTTCATCTTATCTATCTATTCTTTTCTATTCTATCTATCCTGTCCTATATATCCTATGCTATATATCCTATCCCACGTATCTATTATATCCTACCTATTCTATCCTATCTTTCACACATATTCTATCTATCTATCTATCTATCTATCTATCTATCTATCTATCTATCTATCTATCTATCTATCTATTTATCTATTCCATTTTGTCTGTTTATTCTATCAACTATATCTAACTATTCTTTTCTATATAGTCTACCTATTCTTTTCTATCCATTGTATTCCATCAATCTGTTCTATTATATTTATGATATTCTTACTATTCTATGCTATTTCATTCCATATAAACTAAACTATCTATCCTGTTCCATTTTATCTATCTATCTATCTATCTGTCTGTCTGTCTGTCTGTCTGTCTGTCTGTCTGTCTGCCTGCCTGCCTGCCTGCCTATCTATCTATCTATCAATCTAACTATCTATCTATCTATCTATCTATCTATCTATCTATCTATCTATCTATCTATCTATCTATCTATCTATCTATCTATCTATCTATCTACTCCATTTTGTCTGATTATTCTATCAACTATATCTAACTTTCTTTTCTATATATTCTATTCTATCTATTGTTTTCTATCCATTGTATTCCATCAATCTGTTCTATTATATTTATGATATTCTTACTATTCTATGCTATTCCATTCTATATAAACTAAACTATCTATCCTATTCCATTTTATCTATCTATCTATCTATCTATCTATCTATCTATCTATCTATCTATCTATCTATCTATCTATCTATCTATCTATCTATCTATCTATCTATCTATCTATCTATCTATCTATCTACCTATCTACACCATTTTGTCTGTTTATTCTATCAACTATATCTAACTATTCTTTTCCATATATTCTATTCTATCTATTCTTTTCTATCCATTGTATTCCATCAATCTGTTCTATTATATTGATGATATTCTTACTATTCTATGCTATTCCATTGTTTCTAAACTAAACTATCTATCCTATTCCATTTTATCTATCTATCTATCTATCTATCTATCTATCTATCTATCTATCTATCTATCTATCTATCTATCTATCTATCTATCTATCTATCTATCTATCTATCTATCTATCTATCTATCTATCTATCTATCTATCTATCTATCTACCTATCTATCTATCTATCTATCTATCTATCTATCTATCTATCTATATACCATACTATCTACTCTATTCTATCTATTCTATTGTGTTTATCTATCTATGCCATTTAATGAACTCTATTATATTAATTCTATTCTTTCCCATCTATTCTATTCTATCTATTCTAATCATTCTTTTCTATTCTGTGTATTCTATTCTATCTACTCTATTATATTGTATCTATTCTAATTATTCTATTCTATTCTATCTATACTATTCTATATATATTATTTGTTGTATTCTATTCTATTCATTCTATTCTATCTATCTATCTATCTATCTATCTATCTATCTATCTATCTATCTATCTATCTATCTATCTATCTATCTATCTATCTATCTATCTATCTATCTATCTATCTATCTATCTATCTATCTATCTATCTATCTATCTATCTATCTATCTATCTATCTATCTATCTATCTATCTATCTATCTATCTATCTATCTATCTATCTATCTTTCTATCTATCTATCTATCTATCTATCTATCTATCTATCTATCTATCTATCTATCTATCTATCTATCTATCTATCTATCTATCTATCTATCTATCTATCTATCTATCTATCTATCTATCTATCTATCTATCTATTTATCTATCTATCTGTCTGTATATCTATCTATTTCATCTATTCTATCTATCTATTCTATGCTATCTATTTATTCTAATCTATCTATTCTTTCTATCTATCTATTCTATCTATTCTATTCTATCTATTCTATTGTATCTTTGCTACTCATCCTAACAATTTTATACTATCTATCCTATCGTATCTATTCTATCCTTTTCTATTTATTCTATTCTGCCTCTTCTATTCAATAAATCTATTCTATTCTATCTATTCTATTCTATCTACCTGTTCTAATATATCTATTCAATTCCATCTATATATTCTATTCCATTATATCTATTATATTCTATCTACCTATTCTGTGCTATCTATTCTATTCTATCTATTCTATCTATTCCGTTCTATCATTTCCATTCTATCTGTTGTATTCTATTATATTCTATTCTATCCTATACTATTCTATCTCATCCAATCTATGCTCTTCTATCTATTAAACTATTCTACTTTATTCTATCTATACTATCTCTCCTATTCTACTCTATTCAATTCTATCTATCCTATTCTATTCTTTCTATTCTCTTCTATCTATCCTATTCTATTCTATCTATTATATTCTACCTATCCTATTCTATTTTAATCTATTTATACTATTCAAATCTATCAATCTATCATCTATCTATACTATCCACCTATTTGATCTATCTATTCCATTTTGTCTATCTATTCTATCTAACTATTCTATTCTATACAGTCTATCCTATCTATCTAATCTATCTATTCTAAGCTATCTATTCTATCTAGGCTATTCTATCTATTCTATTACATCTATCTCTCCTTTTATATCTATCCTAATCCATCTATTCCAGTCCATGTACCCTATTCCATCAATTCTATGCCATATATTCAATTCTGTCAATGCTATTCTATCTATTCCATTATATGTATTCTATCCATTCCACTCTATTCTATTTAATCTATTATATTACATCTATTCTATTCTGTCCATTTTATTCTAAACTATTGTATACTATTCTATCTCTTCCAATGTATGCTATTCTATCTATTATATCTATCCTATTCTATTCTACCTATTCTATCTTTCGTATTCTATTCTATCTATTCAATTCTATCCTATTCTATTCATTCTATTCTCTTCTAGCCTATTATATTCTATCTATTCTATTCTACATATCCTATTCTATTCTATCTATTTTATTGTAGTTATCCTATTCTACTCTATCTATCTATCTATCTATCTATCTATCTATCTATCTATCTATCTATCTATCTATCTATCTATCTATCTATCTATCTATCTAAACGATCCATCTATTTCATCTATTCTAGCTATCTATTCCATCTATTCTATGCTATCTATTTATTCTGATCTATTTATTCTTTATATCTATCTATTCTATTCTATCTATGCTATTCTTTCTATCTATTTTATACTATATCCATTCTATCGTATCTATCTGTTCTATCTATTCTTTTCTAACTATTCTATTCTATATATTCTATTCAATAAAACTATTCTATTCTATCTATTCTATTCTAACTACCTATACTATTCTATCTATTCTATTCTTTTCATCCACTATATCTATTCTCTTCTTTTCTATTCCATCTATATATTCTATTCCATTCTATCTATTATATTCTATCTACCTAATCTGTGCTATATATTCTATCTTTTCTAACTATCTATTATGTTCTAAAATTTCTATTCTGTCTGTTGTATTCTATTATATTGTATTCTATCCTATATTATTCTATCTATTCCAATCTATGCTATTCTATCTATTAAACTATCCTAATCTATTCTATCTGTACTATCTTTCCTATTCTACTCTATAAATTCAATTCTATCTATCCTATTCTAT
>NC_091122.1:56214975-56217475 GCF_040183065.1 Periplaneta americana
ACTATCCTATTCTATTCTATATACTATCTTTCCTATTCTACTCTATCTAATCAATTCTATCTATCCTATTCTATTCTCTCTATTCTCTTCTATCTATCCTATTCTATTCTACCTATTATATTCTACCTATCCTATTCTATTCTATTTTAATCTATTTATCCTATTCAAATCTATCTCTATCTATCTATCTATCTATCTATCTATCTATCTATCTATCTATCTATCTGTCTATCTGTCTATCTATCTATCTATCTATCTATCTATCTAGTCTATCTATTCTATCTTATCTAAATACTCTATTCCTTTCTATCTATTCTATTCTGTCTATTCTATTCAATAAATCTATTCTATTATATGTATTCTATTCTATCTATCTGTTCTAATCTATCTATTCTATTCTATCTATATATTCTATTCCATTCTATCTATTATATGCTATCTACCTATTCTATGCTATGTATTCTATTCTATCTGTCTATTCTAACTATTCCGTTTTGTCATATCTATTCTATCCATTGTATTCCATATTATTCTATCTCTCCCAATCTATGCTATTCTACTATATCTAACCTATTCTATTCTAATTATACTATCTTTCCTATTCTACTCTATTCATTTCTATCTGTACTATTCTATTCTTTCTAATCTCTTCTACCTATCCTATTATATTTTATTCTATTTACCCTATTCTACTCTATCTATCTATCTATCTATCTATCTATCTATCTATCTATCTATGTATCTATCCCTCTGTCTATAACTATCCATTCTATCTATTCTATTCTATCTATCTATTGCATCTATTCTATTCTATTCCATTTATTCTACTTCATCTATTCCAATCTATCTATTATATTCTTCTATTCTATTTTCTATTCTCTCCTAATCTATTCTATATATTATTTCAATTTATCCTGTTCTATTCTGTCTATTCTATTCTATCACACTTATTATTTTCAATCTATGTTATTCTATCTATTCAATTCTGTCTATCCTATTCTATTCGTCTATTCTATTCTATCTGTATATTCTATCTATTCTATTCTAACTATCTACTCTAGTCTATCAATTCCAATCCATCTATTCCATGCTATCTATTTATTCTATTTATCTATTCTATTGAATCTATTCTATTTTATCTCTCTATTCTATTCTGTCCATTCTATTCTATCTATTCCATTCTATCCTTTCTATTCTATCTATCTATTAAATTTTATCTGTTCTATTATATCCATCTATTATAGTCTATTCTCTCTATAATATTCTGTCTATAACAGTCTATAAGTGTATTCTATTTTATCTATCTATTCTATTCTAACTATTCAATTCTATCTATTCTATTCCATATATTCTATTCTATTCTATCTATTCTCTTCTATTCTATTCTATCTAACCTGTCCTATATATCCTATGCTGTATATGCTATACTACCTATCTGTTCTCCTGCCTATTCTATCCTATCGTTCCTACATATTATCCTATCTATCTATCTATCTATCTATCTATCTATCTATCTATCTATCTATCTATCTATCTATCTATCTATCTATCTATCTATCTATTCTACTCTATCTATTCCATTCTGTCTATCTATTCTATGTAACTATTCTGTTCTATACATTCTATCCTATATATCTATTTTGTTCTAGCTATCTATTCTATTCTATGTTTTCTATTATTCTATTCTATATTCTTCCATTTTAGCTATATATTATATCTATCTATTCTATTCTATCTATTCTATTCCATCTAGTTCTTTTGTTATATTTATTCTATTCAATCTAGTCTATTCCATGTACACTATTCCATCTATTCTATTCATATATTCTATTCTGTTAATGCTATTCTATCCATTCTTATATATGTAACCTATCCATTCCACTCTATTCTATTTAATCTATTCTATTCTGTCCATTTTATTCTATTCTATGCTATACTATTCTATCTATTATATCTATCCTATTCTATTCTATTTATTCTATCTTTTCTAATCTATTCTGTCTATTCAATTCTATCTATCCTATTCTATTATTTCTATTCTCTTCTAGCCTATTGTATTCTATCTATTTATTCTAATTATACTATTCTATTCCATCTACTTTATTCTATCTATCTATCTATCTATCTATCTATCTATGGATCTACCTATTCTGTTCTATCTATTATTTTCTATCCATTGTATTTCATCAATCTATTCTATTCTATTTATGATATTCATTCTATTCTATGCTATTCCATTCTATCTATGCTATTCTATATATCCTACTCCATTTTATCTATCTATCTATCTATCTATCTATCTATCTATCTATCTATCTATCTATCTATCTATTTATCTATCTATCTATTCCATTTTGTCTGTTTATTCTATCTACTATATCTAACTATTCTATTCCAATTATTCTATTCTATTTATTCTTTTCTATCCATTGTATTCCATCAATCTGTTCTATTATGTTTATGATATTCTTACTATTCTATGCTATTCCATTCTATCTAA